>NW_022145743.1:0-3147 GCF_002938485.1 Sitophilus oryzae
TAAGAAGGGATTTTTCGAAACTTGAATTCTAAAGGAGTGAAACCACCCTTCAAATATTAGAATATTTTTTATTTAAAAACCGGTGAGTTTTCCGGAAAAAACTCTTAAACACGTATATTTTATTTTGTTGTTTTACATATTTTAAGATTTTTTAAAAAATTATACAGGGTATTTCATAAAATATGACCATTGAGTAATCACAATTCTGCTTAAACTGCTTGACGTTTAAAGCTGATTTTTGTCAAACGGATTTACTGTGGGGCGCGGCGTGGAGTGTAGAGGTTCGATAAGGAGGGGTTTCTCGATTGTTGTTTCTCATGCTGACATAAATGTGAGAAAATTTTATCCAATTTGTATGTTAATGGAAATTCTTGCTTTGCTTTATCATCACCATTACAAATGATTAATTCGACGCGAACGAAGTCGCGGGTACACGTAGTTTTCTATATTTTTTAATAAATATTCTAAAGAAGTAAATAATTGTAACTTTAAGATATGTGGATCTGGTTGAATATTGAGGTGATCCAATATTCTTAAAAGTTTTATTTGTTCTAACTTCCTCCAACATTCTTCCTCTCCACACTCGTCTGTACAATAGAATAACTTTTACCTTTAGTAAATGTTACTTTCACTATTGAATGTTAGAAATGATTAGGAAAAGTCGACAAATCTCTTTAAAATACCACATTCACTGGTCCAATGCGTAATTGTTAGCATTTCTTAGTGAATGTTAACAATCACTTCCGACTTTCACTGTAACATATATACTGTATATTCGTAAAAAAAGATTCATTTCTTCAAAACATATAGTTTTTATCGACCGAATGAATATTTCATAGTTTACATTACATTTATTTATATTTTTTTAAGGAAGCCAATAAATGCATGTTGAATTTATTGTAGTTTATGCTTTGTAGCTAATATAATACTGAAATATTTATAAGTTTTTAATACACAGGTGTTTTTTCGCAGTAAAATATTTATTTTTAACAGTTAGCTGAAGCAATTTGATGTTCAAACGCTACCGTAAAAACCGATGAACGTTAAAGCCAACGTTCACGTAGTTAGTTTGTGCGGCCATAACTCGACTGGTTTCTAAGTTTGGTTCGACAGTGAGTTAAGTCTGTCTTTTATGTGGCTTTTAGACGGAGGAATTTACATTTTGCGAGAGTTTATAGCGAGCCTTCGTTCTGTTCTTCCTTTGGGCGGTCGTTTCTTTACTTAGCATCGAGAAATAAGGATATATTTACAGGCGTTTCGGAAATTCATTAAAGAACAGAGTCCAATACCTAACAGACTAACGGCACGCTTACGAAGGGAAGGATAGTTGTAGCGTATTGGATTATCGGATCGAGGAAATTTGATAATATGGTGATGAAAAAGGGGTTGAAATTTATGTATATAGCACAGCGTATTAGCAGTGAAAATATACCCTTAATATACTAATAGTGGTCTTTATCTTACATGCTTTGGACAGTTAATATTTTAATGTCCATGGCTGTAGGAAATATATTTACATTTATAACTCAAGAACGCCTGGGCCGATTTAAATGATCTCTGATTTGTTGGATTCGTCTCCTCCCTGAATATAAAAAAAACTGAGATAACAAAATATGAGAAAAATTCAAAGCAAAAAATATACAAAAAATTAATTTTTAAATAAGTTAGGGTGCGTCCAGACTTGACGAGACGAGAGCGAGACATTCCAAATTTGCTAAGTGTCTGCTGGTCTGACAACCCACGGAGCCTCGTTGCTACGACCATCAAAGAAAGCCTGCGACACAGTCTGGACGTGTTTTTGGTTGGCTCGCTCGACTGCGAGATATTAGCTCTGATTTATGAATTTCGACTATTTAAAATCAAACAATCTCAAATTTTTTAAGTGGTACACCGTATGTATTATCACTTTTTTATAGAATTTAATTTTAGATATATGTATAACATCATATCCAAATTTTTTTATCGAATTGTACGTAGAATCTAATAATAAAACAAAAATAGGGTATTACCATTAAAAAATATAAATCTTATATCCGCAACACTTTGAAGTACCTTGTATACTCTACAGTAATTTTAAAATGTGCTTCTTATCCGCAACACTTTGAAGTACCTTGTATACTCTACAGTAATTTTAAAATGTGCTTCTTAACTTTCCCTATAACTTTTCTATTTAACATTTTGTTCTAAAAAAACGTTAAAAACCGTATTTTGTAAAAGACGTCGTGTCTCGATGTGTTTGGGTTTCTTTCACTATATTCCAACTCGCTTTTCTCGTGGCAGACTTGCCCCCAAAAAGTGGATAGAAGATGTCTCGCTCTCGTCTTGCTCTTGTCTCGCTGTTGTTTCGTTCTTGCCTCGCTCTCGTCCCGTAAGGTCTGGACGCACCTTTAGGTTTGAAACTCCGATATCTTCCACAATTGACTGCTCAAATTACGCACGCTTATAGCTTATTTGTAAAAATTGTAATATCTAAATAGAAAACCAAATTAAGGAAAACCTAAATGGATAGAAGGTAATTAAAAAGCGATCTAGCTAGAAAAAGAGCAAACACTACACTAACTGGACCAGAACTATATTGCTTCCCAAGTGGAAACCAACTTAAAGCTGAACACAAGAACCTGGATGATTCCATCCGTAACCTGGAATGGGAATCCTTCAACGGTCTAAGACATTCGAAGAAATTTCCCTTGCGACTTACGGCCGAGAAAAATCAAAGATTTTCCTTGATTCCATACAATAAGAACAACCTTCGGATTCTCAGGGGTTTCCTCAATGAATACCTCAGTAGACTGAAGCTTAAAAAACAACGGCGAATGCAGATTCTGTGGGGAAAATGGGGAAACACCAGAACACCTCATCCCTGCCACAAACTTTGGTACAAATGATATCGGAGATGGAGAACTAACCTCTGTAAAATCGTCTCAGATACTGTCTTTTTCAAAGCTTTGAGACTGTATGATGGGGGACAGAATAAAATCTAAAAAGTCGCGGTGATATGGCCAAAGATCCGTTACAATATGCAAAATTTAATAATTTGCTTGCTGTGCTTGTTTCGTAACATAATTAAATTCGGCATAATCATAGATTTAAATGCAATTTAACGATATTGCAGTAGACTACGTTTGCCGTAACACCAGTCAGTCAGGA
>NW_022145744.1:0-39035 GCF_002938485.1 Sitophilus oryzae
ACCTGTGAATTCCAGGCAGAGTACGGCTCCTTTTATTTCATTTAATAAAAAAGTAGGGATGTTTACAAATTTAGCTTTGATTTACATAAACTATTCTCATTTTATCGTCTTGTATAAAAAATAACATACATAATATACATAATAATAGTGTCAAGTGTTATACTGCATATATTATAGAAAACAATTTTTTCGCGCCTACAAATCACTTCTCTGATTCAAGCATTTTCCTATATTCCTGGTCCCTCTCTACTCTATCTCACCCAGGCTTATAAACAGAACCACTTAACTCCGTCAGGCCAATCAACAGCAGCTCATAATTCCTCATTTCAATTAAGCGATAGGAAAACAGAGCGATAGAGCAAGCGGCTCTGGCGGTCTGTCCAATAAAAGATACCATCGCCGTGTGATGCGCCTCATCCGCTTTCATTAGGGGAGAGTTTTAGCCCGAAGGGTGATTATACCGGTGTATTTTGCTGTTATTTTAGAATGTTTTTGCAAATAGAAGTTTTTTGATAAACTTTTTTTAATAAATAAGTTGCACCCTGGCATTTTTGATATATAATAGCTCTACAAGCCTCAAAGGCTCATGGCATGATTGGTTATCTTTCTCCATTTGTTTCTGTCTTTCGCCTTTATTCTCCACCCATCCGCTCTTATCCTTTTCAAGTCCTCTTCAACATCCTTTTTCCATCTGGTTCTCGGTCTACCCCTCCTTATCTTTCCACCTATTTCACGTTTCATTATCATACTAGGAAGTCTTGCTTCAGCCATTCTTTCAATGTGTCCCAGCCATCTCAGTCTTTATGTTCTGGCTACTCCCATTATACTCGGTGCTCGATATAGTTGCTTTAATTCTTCGTTTGTTCTTCTGGTCCATATATGTTGTATGTATCTTCTTTCCTCCAAAAATCTTCCTCGGTATTTTTCTTTCCGAAATCTCTAGCCGCGAACTTTCCGTCGCATTGAACGTCCACGTTTCACATGCAGACAGCACTATTGGTCGTATCATTGTTTGGTACATTCTGATTTTTAAGCTTCTAGAAATGTTCTTACTCTTAATAATTTTCTGTAGTGCGCTGACACATCTATTACCTGTCATAATTTCTTCAGTTACATTTGGATTTCTTAGAAATACGGCTCCTAAATATGTGAATGTATCTACTTCCTCAAACTTGTATCGTTTACCTCTCCCAAAATTCATTTGTAGACATTTTCCCTTCTCAAAATTCCTATCTGATCACTCCATTATTCTCATTTAATATTGGCATTTTTTAACATTCTACAATTTCACACGGGAAACTTGAAAAACTATAAAAAAGAACAGGGAAAGGTACAAAATATAACACCGGTAGAAGTAAAATCAAAGAGCGAGAAAAAAGTATATACAAGCGATAAATTCGGTCGGGACAAATCCCGAACCTGCAAGGCATAAAGCTCGCGGAACAGGAAGTGGAAAGCTTTCGGGCAGAGTCTCTGGGGCCTCGTACCGACGAATTCCGACAGAGGAGACGACGACACCGACAACCGATAAATCGATCCAGAGTCCTGGCAGAGCCGATACCCGAAGAAACGGCTCAGAGAGCTGCGTTCCAGATTGCCTGGATCAAAAAATCACTGATGAGCTGCAGAGCCAGAAATGGCTGAAAACGAAAAAAGTAAATTACCAACAGATATTCAGGCTGAGGCGACAAACGCCATATCCAAACTACTTCCATTTAAATCCCGAATAACTTATGAAATGGAATACAAAAATTTTCAAAAATGGAAGCAATTAAAAAAAGTGCTGCAAGAAAAAATAAAGTTTTTAACCTATCCTCGCTGTTAAAGTATCGTTTAATCTATACCCTTTTGATAGATATTAAGGCAATTTTTCAAATCATCAAAATCGTGTTTACTTTTTGTCGCCTTGTAGACATAGTTTTATCCACGAAGTCTATAAGATATTATAGACCTACGGCTGAGAAGCAAATAAGTCACGTCATCGGGTACAAAAGATTCGAGTTTTTTGGATGAAAGTACTTTATATGTATATCCTAAAACCGGCCGTCTGCCGGGACCCAGCGGTCAACTTCACAAATGACAACTTGTCAAAAAGGCCAAAATCTAATTTTAGTCACGTTATTAGTACATGTATCAAAATTGTACAGTGTGTAAGGTAAGATAGATATATATATCTATTTTGGCCGGCAGACGCCGATATTCGGTCGCGTATGTCGAGCAGACGCCCGCCGCGACGCTTAAAATTTGACGTAGGTCACGTCATGTGGTACAAAGGCAAATTTGGTCTTAAATGAAAGGTATTTATGTACAGAATACGGAAATATTTTTTAAAATTCTGCAGACGGTCAACAACAAACTGCAGACGCTTTAGAAAATTTATAACTTGGTATTATATTAACATGATACAATGATACAATTTTTGATACAAAAATTTATTAACAAAATAAGTCATTCTGGCGAGATTACAAGGATAAACGAACACTTAATAACAACAAAATGAAAACATAATCATCAAAAAAACATACCTACAATAAAACAGATACAAAACTTTGTAACATGTAGAAGCTCAGGTAGCTATTAGATAGCCAATACTTCTTGTCATAAAATATAAACTCAAACTATATGGCATGGGTACATCTCTAAACCTAATCGAAACACCTAAATCTAATCAAACAACACGTAAAATAAAAACTATAACCTAAAGATATAAACAGGTACCAAGTTGAACAACCAAATAGAAACATTTAGCATTTAAAAATATATGGGATCGGTACATTCCTAAACCTAATTGAAACACCTAAATCTAATAAAAAAACACGTAAAGTTAAAAATTAAACGTAAAAATATAAACAGGTACCAAATTGAAAAACCAAATAGGAACTTTTAGCAATAAAAATAAAAAACACACAAAATACGTAAACTATAATTATTGACAACCCACTTATTTAAGAGTCTAGGGATGCTTCAAACTATAACGATACAAATCATGTATTAAAAAGTATAAAAATAATTTCTATTGCTCATTGCTCATCATCAGAAGAATCATGGTATATATCTTCGTTTTCATCGTCGATATTCTGGACAGTATCAGGCAAAATTATATAATTTAGGCAAGCAGGGGCTTTAGGACTGTCAAACCAAATCGGCGAAAACTTATTATTATTTAAAGTCCAACTATTCTTCATAAGATTATAAAATGTAGGTTCCGTTTCGGTTGCGTTGTTCCATATCGCACAAATTTGATTCATACTCTTAACTTTAAATAATAATACGTTTTTGCACGGTGGCAACATCGTACTATCAAAATTTTGGAAAGGACTTTGATTTGGTTTGGGGACTGTAAAAAATATCGAACCGAGCGTCATTAATATTGGACAAACTTTGTTTTCCGTAGATTGCACAGATAAACCTTTCCACAGATTCAATTTGCTCTTTGGAAATGGTCGCATTACAGCCAAATGTACCAAATACTTTTTGTAATTTCAGGTACTTCTTAAGTATACCAACCGGTTTTAGCTTCTCTCTTCTAGAAAAGGAAGCGGTATAGTCACATCCTGTAAGAGCTCATTGCAAAGGCCGGTAAAGATTTGCACATCCTGGCCCCTTTATAATTTCTTAAAAATTGCATGTACGTCAACAAATCTACATGTATTTTTAGATGCAACTCCAGCTTCCATCCATACATTTACATTTTTGTTAATTTTATGTAGATTTCCTAGGAAATACTTAGGTATCAATAATTTCCCTTTGCATATGCCCTTCGACAATAGTAAATTTAACCTCGTTAATTTCACACCTGTTAGATTATTTAAACATTAAGAAATCGGAAGATACAAGTAATGCTTGCCTGTCACATGTAGTTAGGAAGGACAACCTTGCTTTATAATCAGTCAATTGATATAGACAATTTGACTGACAAGCAGTGTCCGTTTAGGTTTAACGCCAGACGTGTTTACAAAAAATAACTATTTTATTTTGTAGATTTTTCTTGCAGTTCAGTGGCGAAATACCCATAAAGGATTTTTTTGGAGAGATGAATTTTTATAGACAATTTATTTAATATATCTACAGGAAAATCCGCTACTGAAAAAACTAAAGATTATTTACTAAACATATCATCTATCGGAGACAATGGGAGAGACAGCTTTATTCATGAATGAGCAATAGAAATTATTTTTATACTTTTTAATACATGATTTGTATCGTTATAGTTTGAAGCACCCCTATAGACTCTTAAATAAGTGGATTGTCAATAATTATAGTTTACGTATTTTGTGTGTTTTTTATTTTTAATTGCTAAAAGTTCCTATTTGGTTGTTCAACTTGGTACCTGTTTATATTTTTACGTTTAATTTTTAACCTTGTGTTTAAGTGTTTTTTTTTTATTAGATTTAGGTGTTTCAATTAGGTTTAGGGATGTACCGATGCCATATATTTTTAAATGCTAAATGTTTCTATTTGGTTGTTCAACTTGGTACCTGTTTATATCTTTAGGTTATATTTTTTATTTTACGTGTTATTTGATTAGATTTAGGTATTTCGATTAGGTTTAGAGATGTACCTATGCCATATAGTTTGAGTTTATATTTTATGACAAAAAGTATTCACTACTTAATAGCTACCTGAGCTTCTATATATTACAAAGGTTTGTACCTGTTTTATTGTAGGTATGTTTTTTTGATGATTATGGTGTCATTTTGTTGTTATTAAGTGTTCGTTTATCCTTGTAACCTCACCAGAATTACTCAGTTTGTTAAAAAAAATTGTATCAAAAATTGTATCATTGTATCATGTTAATATAATACCAAATTATAAATTTTCTAAAGCGTCTGCAGTTTGTTGTTGACCGTCTGCAGAATTTTAAAAAATATTTTCGTATTCTATACATAAATACCTTTTATTTAAGCCCAAATTTGCCTTTGTACCACATGACGTGACTTACGTCAAATTTTAGGCGTCGCGGCGGGCGTCTGCTCGACATACGCGACCGAATATCGGCGTCTGCCGGCCAAAATAGATATATATCTATCTTACCTTACACACTGTACAATTTTGATACATGTACTAATAACGTGACTAAAATCAGATTTTGGCCTTTTTGACAAGTTGTCATTTGTGAAGTTGACCGCTGGGTCCCGGCAGACGGTCGGTTTTAAGATATACATATAAAGTACTTTCATCCAAAAAACTCGAACCTTTTGTACCCGATGACGTGACTTATTTGCTTCTCAGCCGTAGGTCTATTAGCCTAGAACCGTTAATCTGCACGCACTTGTTTTTTCAAAACATTTTTTAACGACTATAATAAGAGCAGCAATGGAGGTTTTTCTAGACTAGACAGTATCACTACTGCACATTATTGTCATCCATAGATATACCAATGAGACAATGATTGGAATGGTCATTGAGGAAAACTGTACTGCTTTTAGTAATGCTCTGAAACTGTATGATGAATAATAACTCAAGAAAGGAGGACGCAATACAATCTAATAAAATAAAAATAAAACAATTCTGGAACGTAGTCCATGCTATACGACCTAGAGACCCGTCTTCGACAATCAAAACACGTGAACAAAATGTTACAAACGGAAAAAAATTGTTTAGTTTATGTCGAACAGATAGGGGGGCCCCTCAGGAGCCCTAAATCCGTCAGCGGCGTCTGTGTTTTTGGGTTTCGTATTTCCTTCTATACATTTGTTGTTGCTGTTGTTCCGGTCGAGGGACCCAAATTCACACCTATACTCCTCTCTTTTTTTCTTTATGTTTTTCTGGTTTTGGAGCTTAGAATTTTTGGAATTTCCTAGACAGTCGTCAGGAAGGAATATACATGTACTACAGAATGTTTAATAAATATAAATACTCGAGTCAGGAGGCTGGAAATAGACTCCCTTCGTCCCAAAATATTTTAATATATTTTTTAATATTTATGTATAACAGAAGTTTTATCGTAAATGAGGACAAATCAGTTTGTCTTTGACAGTGTAGCGTTTTTTCGCTACTTGCTACGTGCATGCAAACCATTGGAATTTTTTTCCAAATAAACAAAAATTATGTCTTTTAATGAAAATATAATATCAGTTGAGTTTATCAGAAGTCATATAATATGGGATCTTCGACATAGATTTTATATAAGTAAAAGAAAAGTATTTTAAAAGAGATTTTAAACATTAAAAAAAAATGTTTCTGTTTGATTTTTATGTTATTGTGGTTGTTCCATCTCAAATTAACTTATATCTCTCTTTGGTTTCTTTTATGTTTCTTTAGTACCTACCACTGCATAATTTTGGTGACACATCTGACTGTTTTTTTGTCCATTATCATTTGAGGAATCTAAATCTGTAGGTCATATTATTTGTTATATCTGATAGGTTTTGGTTATTATCTCTTCTATCCCCTTGCAGTCAATCCTTGTTAACTTCAAATACACATAGTTCTATAAATCTTTATCTATCTATCTGAGGTTTTTTCGTTAAGAATTCTTGTTTCTTTTAAACAAATTCTTTTCTTTTGGCAGATTTGCATGGTATAGATTTTACAGTTTTGTATCGATTGATCCAGGTATAATTAAAAATATATCCTAGAAAATATAAAACAACGATAAACATGATAGAGTTAAGCAATGTTAAGAATAAAACATCGCAAATGCAGTCACAGAAACCCTCTCTGATTGTTTTCACACAAAAAACACCTATCAAACTCTATATAGTCCGGAGGGAGCGTGATTTCTCGCTTAGTTCGATGCTTTTAACGCGGTTTTTCCGAAGCGTCACCGCTCTGTGGAGTTTTCCTCCCTTTTCTATACCGAACACCCCCTCCCTAATTGATCCTTTCTATTATTCACGCCCTGCCGTTAATAATGAATGATTAAAATTAGCTTATTACACGCTCGCTCTCACCCTCGCCAACGCCGATTTTAACTTTTCTTCTCGCCCTACTCGTTTATCGAATGAATTTGGGTGGTTAGAGCATCTGAGAGTACTAGACACCTTCTTCTAAGTAAGATTACTTGAAGTCGTATCCTATTCTATGCCGTAGAGTACATCGGAACACGGGACGCACATTTGTAAACAACGTCCATGATCGCGATTCGGTTCTAGGCCGAACGATGCCGCGTAAACAGCATACGATATCGCGAACTTTGTTGATTGGTTGCTCGTAATCAGCATTCAAGATCCCAAAATTCGCAAGTGCGGTAGACATCTTACCAAAGAATATAGTACTAAATAATATTTTACAAAAAAAAAATAATTTGGCCCCAAACTACGAGTATATAAGTTAATAGATAAAGAAATTATTATTAGAACACGTTTCGATAAAAAGGAAAAAAAAATTAACTTAGAAAGAAAATTAACTTAAAAAAAAACAGATTATAAATCGAAACCGAAAAATGGCTGAAACGAATAAAGTTACAGAATGTCGTAAATTTCCAGAATTTCCAGAGAATGACCAATTTTTTAGTACTTTTATTTCACTTTCTTTAGTACAAGAAGATCAAGAAGATTGTAACTTAGTTCCTTCTTGAATATTTTTTATAAATAAGACAATTTTTTTAAGAAAAGATAGGTATTAGAAATTTATATTGAGAGTTCTAAGTAATTTGCATACGTATGTAAGTTGGATGAACATAATAAAATAGTGTCATCTAGGAATCTATTTTCTGTTGATTTCTCGACACGATTTTAGGTTTTACTATATAGTCCCCCATATAATCGAAATTTGTATTAATCATTTTATGAACTGCACGGCAACGTGTATTTTTTCGTACGATCACCAAAATTAAGCAGCAATTGTTTTTGTATATTTTGTAGATTTTCTTGAAGTGGCGAAATACCTATATAGGATTTTTTGGAGAGATGAATCTGCTACATAGGCACAAATTACCTATAACAGATGCGAAAGAACACCCAATTACGCGTTCAGGTTTCTGTGACCTTCAGAAAGAGTTCATAGACAATCCGCATCAATGTATAGTTCAGGGTTATTATTTGTTTGGATGAAAATAATCTGCACCAATATGTTATCGAGGCATACAAAAAGGTCCACAGACTTCGAGACATACGAAAAATCAAGTTCATTTAGCGTGTGTCGCAATTTTCACACCTTAAAAATTAGTTTTTTGTAGCTATAGCAACTGCAGCGACTATGAAAGAAAATAAGGGCACCTGTAATTCATTTGAAAATGTTATGAATCGCTAAAAGGGGTTTCAAATCTCTTGGATTTCTATTAATATTAAATAAATTTTATTAAAAATTGAACTAAAATTGTTAGTATCATTAAAAACAATTCAAATTCAAAAATTGTATCAGTCAAATTCCCTCATTTAAGGTGAATATTAAAGTAAATATAAATACAGCTCATTCTAAGCTCTACTTATCTTTAAGAAAAATTTAAATCATTGTTGCAATTGGGCCTTAATGCCATTTCGAATGAACAATAGTATTAATAATGTACATTATAATAATAATAAATTTTATATCATAGTGTGTATTAAAACTACTAAAACACTTTTAAATTGGTATTATATTAACAACTTTTGTTTTTTAATCCAAAAAAAGTTACCAATTTTCTCAATCAAAATATTTGTGGTCCTGAAAAGGACCTTCGTTTTCCCATGTTCGTCAAGGTAGGTAATGGGTAAACGGTAAAAAAAACAGGATAATGAAATTTAAAAAATTACAAAAATTGTTCAAAAGTGCCTCCCTCTTGCATTAAACAATAACCCAAACGATCATAAAATCCCCTCCTCACATTGGATAACATATCAGGGGTGACAGTGTCAAAGGCATTAAATATTTTCTGCCTTAACTGCTCCAAGTTTTGAATTTCTTCATGGCCGTAAATTTTAGATTTTATGTACCTCCATAAAAAGAAATAATTTACCGAGAAGTCAGGTAAAATTAAACGTCAGTCTAAACAAAACTGTCATTTTTGAAAACTTGTCAAAATTAGGACACACGCTAAATGGACTTGATTTTCGTATGTCTCGAAGTCTGTGGACTTTTCTGTATAATCTCACAGTAATTTAATAGATTGCTCGTCATATTATATAAATCTTTATTTTTTGTAAACTTTAATGCATAAAATATTTTCAATCTAATAAATAATTTAATGATGTAAATAAGAGAAAATTTCTCACATGGGTGGTCAAATTCTATAGTTTTCATTATATCAAACAGCCTCTGAATGTTTTCTTCAGTGCAAAACTCATCAAAATTTAATATAAATAATTTTTCCAGCCTGTAAATAAAATGAACAAATTTTTCCACTTTCATGATCAAAGGCTTTTAAATGGGTAAATAATTTCGAGTTATCCAGAGATTCGGATTCTTTTGCAAATTTTAGACAAATATCACATTGATGTGTTTGAAGACCCTTTTTAATGATGTAGTCAAACATAATTAAAGGCATTTTGAGTTGAAAACATTTCTTAGAGGCTGTTTGATATAATGAAAACTATAAAATTTGACCACCCATGTGAGAAATTTCCTCTTATTTACATCATTAAATGATTTATCAGATTGAAAATATTTGATGTATTAAAGTTTACAAATAAAGATTTATATAGTCGAAAAAAGTCCGATAGAACCAATAGAAAGGTAACTATTTTGTCACATTTTTAATTAAATTTTGTTAAATAAATTAATTTTTTATACTATAAATATATTTTTTTTCCTTATAAATAAACACATTTGCATCCCATTTTAAATAAGATATACAAATTACCAAAACTTAGAAATAACAGTTCAAAAGTTCAACAAAAATCCTACACGCCTTTTTAAAAAGAAACATATAACCACGCACTATGTCACTCCAGCAAGCGAATACGACACAGCATAGGTTTCCGGACTAAACGACTGGTGTATTTACACCACTCAATAGGCGTGTCGGGTTTGCCGAGCGGTTTCCGATGCAGTCGCTTTCTTTCGCATCTGTTATAGGTAATTTGTGACATAGGTATAGACATTTTTTTCTTACTTTAGGTTTCCTAAATGGTAGATGAAATTTCGTTTGATGAAAATTTGTTACTATCTGATCCAGAGGTATGGCATTTTGCAATAGTTTTTAGAGAGACATTCTTTAGGAAGTAAGGACCCCAAAAAATATTTTAATTAGTGTTCCACCTCGTCTGATGATCTAGCACTCTTCTCTCTTTTCACACATCCGTCAGGGCGAATCGTTCTGGGATTTTAAGGCTATGTTTTATTTAAGGCCGGTTTTGCACTGGCGGCAACGACGTAACGTCGATGAGCCGACAAAAAACGCCAATTTATTGATGACGCTTAGCGCATTTTCCTGTTTTCGTATGGTTGCGGCCATCGCGTCGCCGTGAAAACAAATTAAATAAAGATCGAAGCCAAAACAAAACCGCGTCGTGTCCCCTCCCCCCTTCATTACCGCCCTTTTAGCGCCATCGCCACAGATTGCTGTTTAAAACAATTATCGTAGCGTCGATTTTGAATAAATAGTGTGATGATGTCCGGGGGATTGTTCGTCGTTGGCTATATAAAATCAATACAGGCTTTTATAGGGAATTAAAAAATTAATTAAAATTTATAGCCATTAAAAAAACAAGCAAAAGAGACGGCAGGTCTGCACTATCTATCAAGATATTGTGGAAAGTGGAAAGATTTTGTTTCAGTGCAAATCTAAAGTATGTACCAGGATGTATTTCAGGAAAATATTTTAACTTCTATAGGGTGGCTCAAAAAAGTGTGAGCGGACCTGGATGATTTTTTTTAAATGGAACACCCTGTATATTATTGCATTTTTGGCTTCCTCTCAGATCACTTTACATAACCCTAAGATATGAATAAATATATTTCCATAGTTTCAGAGATATTAAAAAATAAATTAAAAATATATATTTTCCAGCCCTTCTTAAAAAAATTATTAAAAATACAAGAACTGTTCTGAAATCAAAACGATATTAGGTATTTACTTTAGATGGTCTGTTCTTACTTCTGCTATAAATATGGTATCGTAATTCATACAGGATGTTCAATATTCTACATTAAAGCTTTCTAAAATATAAAATACTTTCTTCTTGTTTTTTAAATAGAACCCTGTATATTTTTATTAGATGGAGAGTTTAAAAATGAACATTTTTTGTATTTAGAGTATTTCAAAATTTTTAACGGTTTCGCAGATACACGCAGTATTATTTCATATGGCGCTTTCAATGGTAAAATGCGAGAGAAAAATCATTGGGTGGCTTTGATAAAAATTTACTGTGGAAAATGCCATATGAAATATAAAACCGCAAATATCTACGAAACCGATAAAAATTTTGAAATACTCTAAATATAAAAAATGTTCATTTTTTAATTCTCCGTCTATTGAAAAAATAATATAAATGGTGTTCCATTTAAAAAAACGAAGAAAAATTATTTTATATTTTAGAAAGTTTGGCTTAGAATTTTGAACATCCTGTATAATTTACGATTTTCATATTTATAGCAAAGTAAGTACAGACCATCTAAAGTAAATACCTAATATCGACAATATTAGTATCTGTACTCTTTAAAAATTTGGTACATCTTTAAAAATAATCTAAAATGTCAATAGTCCATGGGTATATTGATAAATAAGTTCTAAATTACAAGAAAATGCATTTTCTACGGAAACTTAAAGAGATAGGTAAAAAATGGTATAATATAATTTGATAGACAATTAAATTGCGCATCTGATTCTCGTAAAATATACAGGGTGTTCTATTTAAATTAAACAAGTTATTGCCGTTTGAAGCTAATAATTATTTAAAATAAATTTTTAGACACTCTGTATAAGGTAGTATCATTTTTATTATTGCAACACAATAACTGATCAGTAAATAAACTTCAGTAAATATTTAGTATTAAAAACTTTGATACCCTTGGAGAAATGAAGCCTTAAAATTTTTACTGCAATTTCACAAAATTGAAAATATTTCAAAACCGGTAAGGTTTAAGTATAATAAACCTAAATCAAATTTACCTTTATTTTAATCGTAGAAACTAAAAATGTAATAATATACAGGGTGTTCCATTTAAAAAAATACAACTCTGATATTTTTTACTTATTTGGGACACTCTGTATCTTGTAAAATTATTTTTAAATTGTACCTCTAATAGTCCTTCATCGAACCCAAAACTTACAATTTGTAAATATTTAATCGTTTAGCTACAATACTCCGTGTCGTATGTGGTGATCAACCCTGTATAAGATTAAAAATCCTGAAATTAATTTTATCACCTATATTTTCTGTTTCCAACTAAGAATCTATCGTTCGACAAGTAGAAATAATAACACTGAGGGTGGTCTTTCTCTGCAAGTGTGAGTAATACACTTGGATTGACCCACCCCTCCATAAAGTAATAATGTTTCTAAGTTACTTGGAAGTGGCACGCTTCTAGGATTAGTTTGATGTATACAGGCTGGATTAGGCGTTTGTAGCTGTTTTAAATTAAGGGTTTTGTCGGGAAAATCTAGTTGTTGTGTCCTTGTGGGCTAGGACGCTTTTGTATACGTTAGCTTTTAGTATACGTAATGAGTCATCATAAGTCCACATGCAGTGACATTTATTAGGTACGATTGAATATATTTTCCCATGGAAAATAAATTCTCTTGCCACTAATTTTTTTTTTCAAGAACGATGACGACTTTAGTACAATCCTATCTTTTTTATCAGTGTGAGTACGAAAGTACCGAAAGAACCGGTAATTAATAATTTCGAGTCCCGGTTCTTCAATGTCTCAAAAGAACCGGGATTTCCCGGTTCCGAACCCTAATAGCTATAGGAGAACCCTATAAGGGTATAGGAGGGATGGTGGTGGTTAATTTCGGTTTACAGTCGAACTTTTTACGAGAGGAAATTATGACGTATCACCGAAGAGACGTAAAAGTGTTTCTGGCCGGGTTAATGAGAGAGCGAGGGCATTAAATGGCTATAAATCATGGCGCCGAATTAGCGCCTAATTTATGAATCGGGGTGCGAGGCATAACTCGTTTTACTGCTCGTAACTCACCCCGCACTTTTCTTGGCGTTTTTCGGACGTGTTTATAAAACAATTAGGACGACGGGGCCGAGATAAATTTGCCTTTACGACTAATAAAAACACGGTATTCCCGTGAGTGGGAGATGGGAGCATTGCGGAGAAGTAATAGGATATTAATATCGATGGTATTCCGGGGAAAAAAACTGTTTCCGTTCGTTTTTTGTATGCTTCCTTTAAGCTTCCTAGTTTGTTTTGATCAATAAAAACTAAAAATACTTATTTATGATGACATTCTTGTTCGCATCCTGTTATTCTAGCATCGGCGTCTGGTAGAGTTTTGGTGTAGTATATCTCTGGATCTAGGTATGGAACCCAGTCCAAGATTTAGTGAAGTAACTTAGGGTTTACCAGAAACATTTTTGGACGATTAAAAACGATTTTAAACCTGCGATTTTTTTATTTTTGCGCAGCCGCACCACTATCAAAACTTTTTTAAGATCAAAAAGTAATTTTGTTTCTATTTTTACAGCTTTTGTCATACTTTCTCTTCAAAATCAATACTTTTTTATTTTTTCAGATAAAAAAACAGATTTGTTTGTTAGTCATCATCATCATCATCATCATCATTTTCAGCTTATTCAACCATTTACAATAATTATGGTTTGGTTTGGCGTGCTCCACGAACACACCGTTAGTTTCAGCCACCGTTAGTTTTTTTTATAATACCATTATACCAATATAGTTTTGTGTATAATCAATAACTCCTAAAAGATAAAGACAAAGTGCTTATGATTCAATTCGATGTGACGTCATCACTAGTGGGACTTTATATTCTTATGATTTGCCGTCGATGCAACGACAACATTATACATTTAGCTAATATTATTGTTAAAAAGGATACAAATACTTCACTTTTGATAAACATTTTACGAAGAAAAATTAGTATTATTACAAAAATATTTTAATTTTCTTAATAAAAGGGCCACCTGACAACGCTGTGTTATAAATCCCGGCACGTGTCCTCTGTCATTTCGTCAGTTTCGCTAAGAAGCGTCGTGTTGTTTCTTAAAAGTTACAGATAATTCGATAAGTTTTGAGTGTTTTTAGTGTTACTGTGTGTGTAGAAAATTGTGCATAGTGTTTCAGCCATGCCTCAAATTTGTTGTGTGCCCAAATGCCGTGGAAATTACGTGGGTGAACCTAGAGTGTCGGTGTTTGCTTTCCCAAAGGATGTCGCGGTAACAGCCAAATGGTTGACAAACATACCGCGGAAAAATTTTGTGCCGAATATGTATCATAGAGTGTGTGAACGCCATTTCCCAAAAGGTAGTATAATTCGAAAAATCTCCCAACAGGGTCCTAAAACAAGTAAGCTTCTTGAAGTAAATTTGCAAAGACCTCACCTGAAGGAAAATGCCGTTCCTACTATTTTTCCAAATTGCCCGATATAGTAAATATTGTTTTATATTCTTAAGTAATATTTAAAAAGATCGTACAAGATTTTGAAGACAGTTTTCTCCAAGTGTTTAATAAAAAATATTCTTTTTCTAATTTAGTTTTGCAATATTTAATTCAACAAAACTTATTAATTTCTTTAAATGGATGTGGTGAACATTCTCCAGAAGTAATTGCAAAACTTATTCTTAGTCGCATATCAAATACCCTTATAAAGAATTACTGCGGTAAAAAAAACAATACTTTAGAAAAGAGGAGGCAAAGGAAATTAAACACCCTTGTGAAATAGAATCTATATACCTAATTAGACACACTTACCTATTTTGACAAATCTACCTACCTTTGACGATCGGAAAACCGCGCCTAATTTGCGACAATGAATAGAAAAAAATATTTGGTTTGGTTAGTTTAGTTGGTTTAGTTACTTATTTTTGTTCTTTGACGACAGATGGGTGAAATTTTACTCTGCACTGTCGATACGAGTAGTGTGATAAATCATGTTTTCTACACTCTTTAGAAGATTAAAATGTTAATAGAAATGTAATTTAATTTTTAATAAATTCTTTTAAAATTGGTTAAAAATAATTTTTATTGTCAGGTCAATGATTATATTGACTTTAAAAATAGCTTATTATAAGTCCAATTTTTGGAATAATCCTAAACAATAGTAACTATATAATTTATTAAATATTGTTCTCAACTACGAGTATTGCTTAATAATAGTTCGTAGGCATAACAAAAACTATTTACATACATCTAGAAAATAAACGGAAAACTTTAATAATGTTCAATCATACTCAACTACTATTTTGTAAAAGTATGTAGGTATGTAAAATTATCCTTTAAGTATTACAATTTTTTTTAAATATTTCAAATCTGTACGTTAATTAGACTAACATCTATAAGGATTTTTATTTAGAATTATGTTTAAAATATAGTAATTTCCTTTTTAATGCCTATATAATGATTAGAACGCTTGTATATATATTCCCACTAGTGATGACGTCACGCCGAAGCACTTTGTCTTTATCTTTTAGGAGTTATTGGTATAATACCAATTACCAATATACGGTTTGTTGCCTCGACTTTATTTTATTTCATTCTCAACTCTAAATCACTGGCTATGATAGAAAAAAAAAAATGAATACTGGTCAATATCAATGCCGGGTTTATACAACATTTGCATAACTTGTAATCATAATCAAAGGCTAAACATAATTAAAGGCTAAGTTCATGGTAGATGTCAACAGGTTTATAAGAAGTGGATAGTTTAACTTTTATGATTATGACTATGATTGTGATTACGACTATGTAAATGTTGTATAAACCCGGCATAACTTGCGCAAAGACCTAATTATCACTATATAAAAATTGTATCATTTCTAAATTTTGTTACGCAGACGATATAGCCATAGCAACGGAACATGAATCGCTATATCAAACCCAAGAAACGCTTACAAAGGATCTCGCATCCTTGAATGCGTATTTTATAAAATGGAGACTTCAACCCAGTGCGAATAAGACAGAAGTGGCTACCTTCCATCTTAATAACAAGCTGGCGAATACTGAAATAAGCGTTCAGTTTGGTAACACCACTCTGCGTAATAACAAATATCCAAAATATCTGGGGATGACTCTAGACCGTACACTCTCATTTCGAAAACACCTAGAAAATGTTGCTGGGAAAATCAGAACACGAAACAACATTATACAAAAACTTTGTGGTACTTCTTGGGGTGCAATTGGTGCCCTTGGTCTGGTATTCAGAGTGGCAGAGTATTGTGCACCCGTGTGGTTGAACAACCACCACACAAATCTCGTAGACAGACAGCTGAACAACACCATGCGGCTGATTACAGGGACAATCAGATGCACCCCTAGTTACTGGCTTCCAGTTCTGAGTAACATCCTACCTCCAAATCTACGCAGAAACGAGGCTCTTCTTAGAGAATTTGATAAAATAATAGCTACCCCAACGCTACCTATTCATAAAACACTTCCTGCTTTACAGGTGAATAGACTTAAGTCGGGGAATCCACCTTTGCGAACAGCTGAACAACTAAAAAGCAGTAACTACAATTCTCGAGAACAGTGGCTTCAGTTATGGAGAGAAATGGCCGATGCGCACCTATATTCCTGGTTCAAACATAACTATTGCCAGACACCGGCTACCGATCTAAACCGGAAAACATGGTCAACTTTGAATAGGATACGTTCTGGCCATGGAAGATGTGCGGATTCCCTTTATAGGTGGGGAAAAATTCCTTCCCCAGAATGTGATTGCGGATCCCCTCACCAAACCATCCATCACATAACTAGAGAGTGCAACCTACGCGCTTATGGTGAAGACTGGAGGGACTTTCTGGAGGCGTCTCCATCAGCTTTGGAATGGATAGGGCATCTAGATGTTAATATATAGTGTTCGTAAATACGTTTTTTATGTTGTCTTTTTATATTATACTTGTTTTTTGTTATATTTACATTGTAATGTTTTCATTTACATTGTAGTTTATTTTATGTCTATGTTTAAATGTCTGGTTTTCTTGCATGTATAGTCTGTCCAACGAGAGGATCCTTGACAGTGATAGATGTGTCTGTCATTTTAATTTCAAAGTAGTTTATTTTATTTTACAAAGAAATAAGTTGGTACAACTGGAACGCATAGCAGCAATGAATATAGCAGGAAATTAATATACGTATTTAAAATTTGACTGACAAGTAACTTCAAAATATTGTGAAAAAACTGTATAAAACTGAAAAAATGTAATCGAGTTATTTTATTTAATAAAAAACGGTATGTGTTAATACAAAACAAACAAAAACAAGACACCTTTTTTATATTTTTTGGTATGTGGTGTCTTGTTTTTGTTTGTTTTGTATTAACACATACCGTTTTTTATTAAATAAAATAACTCGATTACATTTTTTTTTCTTACTTTCAAGCTTTATGAAACTTCCCGCATTTATGATTATATTTATCAAAATAACTTATGTACAAATACAAATTTGTAATATTCCGCAGGAATAAATAAAACAAAATAAATAAAACAAACTATTTTATTAATAATAACACTTACCAAATTTTATACTTCACAGGTTGATTACTTAACTTTTATCTCAATTTTTTTAAACCCGTACCTTTTGACATTATTTTTCTGCAGTACTAAAATCCATTATTTACCTATCGTGTGATGTCGATATTTTACAGCTACTCCAGTTTTTAGTATGTGTTTAGAATATGGTCCTTCTACCGTATTCGAGATGCACTTATCTACGACGAGATGGTATACGAACTTTATTGATAGTAACTTTAGTGGTGTATCTGTATAAGACTTTCTGCCTGGGCAGCGAGTATTAACCATAAACTGTGCTCTGGGTTCTACAGTTAATTTTCACTCGATTTTTCCTCCACTTGACTTCAAAAGACACAAAACACACGTAATAACACGAATCAAAATGCATCATCTTCCAAAACGCAGAGTATTTGACAAAAGTTGTCACAAAATTATAACCTATAAATTGGCAAGACTTTGACAAACGTCAAAAATCTAAAGGCGAGTTCATACGCATCGGCGTCCGTTTGTCGTTCATCGTTCCGTCAAACCAATAAAATTGAAATACGATCTGTCATTTTTGAAATAAACCAATAAAACTGGTTAAAACAACAAGTGACGACGCATGACGAATTTATATTTAAACCCATCCATAGTTAACTTAAAAATTATTAGAAACTTTTTTTAGTAAAATAAATAGATTGGTATGGGACGTCATCTGCTTTTCTTCTGTCATCGTCTGTCGAAATCTTACCTGACAAAAAAAAACAGAGTATATATGAGCCATACGATAAATAAATAAATGTATCATTTCTAACTTTCAAGAAATCTTGAATTCAAGAAATCTTGCAAGACTTGAAATTTATTGCATATTAAAGTCTTGTCTTGTCTTGAAATTGAAGACAAGAAATTTTGAAAGTCTTGTCTTGAATTTCTTGCTAGAGTCTTGGTCTTGCAAGACTTTTTCAAGACTCTTGTACAACACTAATTTTAAAATTCAATATATAGTGCCGTGGCGGTATTAAAACACTAAATTTTAATCAAGAAGCCTTGGAAAAATGGGGCTTTCTTACTCCTGACCATCGTACGCATAAATGTTTAGTTATTTCCTTTGAAGTTAAAACATTTAATATTTCTATGTAAAGAATTCATAACAAAAAAGAAACAACAAAAGACCCTGAACAATTACAAGCACTCCTTTCTTCCAAACCTTATAAATTTCCAGAGCAAGAATAACAGGGTAAATGAACAAGTCGGAGCTGAAGAAAAAAATCCACTTTGCCGAAGTACGCGCGGCCATATTTTTAAATTTACGGCCTCTTAAAGGCATTTTAAAAACGGCCTCGCGCAAAAGTAATTGAGAAACACGGTCCTAATTTTTGCGAAGAAGCAGGCGAAAATCCGAAGGAAATCTGATGAAAATTAGATTTCGGGTTATTAGAACGGTTATGGGGGTGAAATAATGAAATGGGCTGGAACTGGGGATCAGAATGATAATAATAAAAACAGGAATAATGGTTTTTGAAGTCCTTTATTTAGAGATTATGGAAACAAATTGTTAATATATAAGAAGCCGGTTTTTTTAAACAAAAGAAGGAATTTTTGCAAAAAGCCTAATCAGAATTAGTGATATTAAAAAATGATTATATTTTCTGAAGACTTCTGCAAAAAGACTGCCTGTTTTCAGTCGTTTTACAAAATGACAAATCGAGGCCAGGCCTAATCAAATTAAAAAATGATCAAAGTTTAGTCAGCTATGAGCATAATAATACTGAATAATTTATGCTTTAATAAAAATACGCCATATTTTCCTATACAAAAACAATAATTTATATCAAAATTTTATTTTGTTTAGACAAAAACAACTTAAACTCTATTTTATAAATTGTAATTATTAAATATCAAATATATTAAAACCTTAATATTAATATCTCCTTTAATTATTATGCTCTGTAATCCGATTCTGTGTACAGAGCTGCTTCTTTGAGGAACTCTGCTCTCTTTTAGAATAAAATAAATTTAGATCTTTATAATAATCGTCCTTAACCATACTCTATTTAACAGAATTATCACTTTTGAAAGAGAAGTTGGATAAATTTAGGTTAGTTATACCAATCCGACGCAAAATGTTTTGTGCAATCGGACTAGCCTTCATTAGGCATTTTGCAAAGCGACTGAAAACAGATAGGCTCCTTGCAAAATATCCTTCTTTTGTTAAAAACGCTGGCGTTTTATAATATGCCTAGTCTTCTTGCAAAATGCCTTGTTATTCGATACATATATATTCTAATTATGGATTTATTGCATTAGATTAGATTTTTTAGTCCTTTTTTAGGTCCTCTTGTGATATTTAAGGTACAGTCTCCATCAGTTTTATCCTTTTCAAAAAGCCTAACAACTTGGAGACTGAACCTTCCATATATATCTTTCTCAATGGATCATTATTTTATACAAAGAACCGCAAATTCGCCAAGCATTGGCAACATAAAATCTGTTCCGTCGTTTCTTCTTCAGAAATTGACAGAACCTGCATCAACTGCACATGTTAGTATACCCCCTACAGTTGTTTTCTCTTGACTCTCTTTATCGTCTTGATTGATACTGTGTTTTGACTGTCTGTGTTCAAATCAAATTACAGGATTTGTTTACATTTTGCTTGAATACATTGAGCCAAATGTACATCGGAGTTGAGAAACATTTTTTCTTGTACAGTACCTAACTGACATTTTTTCTGTCCGTTTGAAACAATGAACGTCTTCCACAAGACGTCCCCGGGTCCTGGCGACCGAATCGTGTCTTTTGAGCTCGCGAAAACCAGCTCGAAGGACCGCGAGCGCGCGATGCTTTATGGCTCGCTGTGGGTGGTACCGATTGTCCTCCATGGTACCCGACGTAGGTACCATCCCGACCCGTGACCCCGTCGTGTCGTTTTCAGATTTTCTGCTTTGCTGGCTTGGTTCCCTCTGTCTTCGCGACGGATGTCGAAGGAATTTATGTCCGGCTCGTGAAATTGGAACAATATAGGTACGTACCGAAGTTTGCGACTTTTATTGTCGTAAGTAATGACAGGAGGAAAGAGAACAGAGTATGTTACGACGTTTATGTTTCATTCTATTATGTGAGCGATACAGTGATTTTTAAATCATATTATTAGCTTATTCATCAACAGGTGAATTTTTTAATATCAGTGAGTTTTTTTTTAATTTTGTTCATTTTAAAAATAGATGCATGTTATCATCATTATTGGTCAAGCCAAATGAAAATAAAACAAAAATTGATATACAAATTTATCCCAAATTTATGTTTAATAGGTATGAGATATGAAATGGTACCTACATCATTTGATCAGAAGGAAATATATAACGCTAAATGTTTATTATAGTTAGGGTTAGAGCCTTTGGTGTTACAACAGGGAAATCAAACACTACACAATACACCAAAAAACACTTTATTTTTGCACTGGACGCGTCAGTTTTAATCATCCACTGATGATGCTAACATGGTTAGCAAAACGCTCGTCCAATGTAAAATGTTGTGCTTTTTAAAAAAATATGTACTTTTTCATTTATTTGTTCACTAAATTTAGCAGGAAATTTAGGCATAGCATATAGTATTGGCAAAAGTAAATTTTGTGAAAACAAGCCAACAGTCCATCGATATGAATATGCAAGTAGCTTTAGATACTTAAATAGAATTAAAGAAGTTCTTGACAAAAATTAGAACCGACAAAAATTTTGACAAATTTTGTAAATAATGCCATGAAAATTGCCGAAAAATCAGATTTCGAAGCTGAATTTTAAAATTCCTGAACAAGACCCTCAAGAATGTAAAACTCCAACAAGTGTTGATTGGAGTTGAAACTGGAGAAAACTGGTTGAAACTGGAGAACATGTTTCAGTCCAAATTTGAAAAAAATAATGTCGAATAACGACGACAAAAAAGGCGCTTCCATACACTGAAAAAAGGATCTCTCAGTCGAAATGAGTATGACTTTGACCCAAAAGATTGGCGTTTTTCAATAGGGTCAAGAACGACGTTTCTTTGCCCAAAGCATTAACTATCTTTCATAAGCTTTAAAAATTACTTTAGGGAATAGAAGAATCTATTTATCCAAAGTATTTCACTCTTGACCCAAATGAATATGCAAAGAAGTTTTTGCTACAAGAACAATAGTCTCTTTGATTCATGCAAAAATTCTTGATTGAAAAGGACATTTCTTGATTAAAGGGACACTTTTCTTAAACATATAACGAATACTATTGACTAACTAAAATTTATTTTTAATCTAAGAGAAGTCTATACACTATATACAGGCATATTACGAGGCATATTATTTTCTCAGATAAATTTAGGGCTTCCTGGTCTGTAGTAAGTAAAGTGATATTATTTTCCTCTATAGTAAGTGTTAGTTTCTGGATTTCACTCCTTGTATTTTTGGGTGGTCTATCACTTACAATGTTACATCACGATTAATCAAAGTAAAACAAACAAATTAGTAAAATTATAAGCTTTGGTCACATTTTGATTTTTTTAATACGACGATTCTAAAGTTTTTCGGTAATTATTTTACAAAAAATCGATACCTATATTCTTATTCTATCTATAGTCACGAATGCATTATCTAAACAGGTGCATTAGGTAAATGTCTCTTATCTTCAACAAAGCAAATAAATGCTCTAATTTCCATTTTTTCAGAAACTCCTTTAAATAATCCATATATCCTAAAATTTGTCCATAAAAATGACAAATGCATGTTAATAACGATCACTAATTTGTTATACGATATGTGTTTAAAAAGCAAATTATGCAAAATTCCAAGTGGAAAAATTCCAAGCAACAAAACCTGTGCGTACTATGATGTACGACTGATCGACTGCTGACTGATTGTATATACCGTCCTTCGTCATCGTCTTTGCGTGTTGTTATTAATTTTCATCAAAAGAGTATTTAGCTATTGAAAATGTAGACCATGTTTTTGAATGAAGTACTTAATTCCTAGCGTATTTTTCTTATTATCTCTTTAAACAAAATAACTTGGTAATCACTTGGTTGAATGAAAAATAGATTCAAGAGAAATTTTCGATTTTTCAAGAGAACCGTTTTCTTGAGTTAAGAGAGTTTTTCTTCAGGCAAAATATTTTTTAACGCTAAAATAAATTCTCTTGCCACTCAAATTTATTTTTTCTTTAAAAACGATGACGACTTTAGTTCAAGTCTATCTTTTTATCAGTGTGGTAGTACACATTGGTCTATCAAGCTTTCTTCTTAGATAGAGTGTTTTTAGGGTGTGAATGATTGAGTTGACTGCTAACTTAATTCTTCTATTGATTTGTGGTAGGAGATATCCCGAGTTGTGTATGAAGTTGTCCCAAAATATAAATTTTATTTTTCTTCAGATCTTCTTCAATTTTACCAAAACTCTCGTATTTGATGGTTCATTTCATCTTTGTAATTAAAAAATAAGGCAAAACATTTGTACCTTCGATGATAAAAGACTTACCTGAGACAATGTCTGGTTTAAAATTCTATTCTCCATCCTACGGCGCCGTAACTACAAAAAAAACGAAAAAGAAGACGTTGAAGTAGAATAACGACGGGACAATCGTCCGACCACCCTTAAAACTTCTCCCCCGACATTCTGTTACAATGTTTATCTCCATTAGCGCTCGGCGGCTAGTATAGTCGTCGGCCGGGAGGCATCTCGAGGATATAAAAGTGATATTAATGATGGGGGCGCCAACGGTGATAAAACCGCGCGCCAACCCGCAAAATTGCCCTGATGAAGAGAAACGACTTTCCTCAGACGTTCCTCCCTCTGCCGAAACGCTCCTCGGGAGTAGCGATGAACGATGTATCAGAAACTGTGATTTAATCACAGATATAGAAAAAAGTGCGTATAGGTGTATAGAAAAAGGTGCGTCCACATTGCTATCTTGCTTCTGATTGTGCTTGCGTTGCTTGCGCTCCTCGTTTGTCGTGTTTCAACATTCGGGGTTCTGCAAGCAACGGCGTCCACATTCCACATTGTAATGTAGTGCTTGCTCTGGTGCTTGCGTTCGTGCTGACCGGACATGGATGGCAGCCCGGAAGTAGTTGCACAGCGGCTATGGGGTGCGACTATTGGTTACAAAACGAAGAAGACAGGAGGGAGAAAAAAGGCGGTGTTGGATGTCCAATAATTTCAAAAGTAGATCACACCCACAAAAGCAAAGCATTTCAAAACTAATACCAGGCGTATGCCAAAATATAAATAAAAGAAAAAAAAAAAAAAAAAAAAAAAAAACTTTGAATTTGAAGGGCCTATTTTCTTTTGAATTATTTACGACTCTAGGCTGCATGATTATAGTGCTTCCTTAAATCTGAATTTCTATCCTGTCTGAGGTGTCCTGAGACAACATAATGAGGGTGTTACATTTGGCCATTTTTAAACCATCAAAGAAGATGAAATATTTCCTATAAACACTGCATACCTAGTTTCAAAAATGCAGTTTATGGTTTATTTTAATAGGGTTTTTTACATTTACAGGACATCATGTGTAACCTGAAATGGGAATCAACTGATTAAGACACTCCATAAAATTTCTCAGGACTTACAACTTACAACCGAGAAAAATAATTTCTTTTATTTCCATCGATTTAAGTAAGAACTATTTAAGTATCTTAAGGTTTTTAACAAGACCTGTCTCTCTCCTTGAATGAGGCAATGTTGAGTCAATGAGTTGTATGAACACCTCAGTAGATTTGAGGCTAGGAAACAACGGCGTGAATGCAGATTCTGTGGAAAAATGAGGAAACACCAGAAAAACTCATCACCGAGTGCATCGAGATGACAACCATTCGTACCATAAACACCGAAAAAAATGTTTCTTTAATTTTTAACATTTAATAAACATATTCAGCTAAATAAATAAACGAAATATAGTATATATTCGGTATTAAATTAAACTTCAATAAATAACCACTCTGTTACATATAATAAATTATCAAAATATTAGTTTATTTAATGTAAACGCTTTGTATGTATGCAGTATAGAAAAATAACTGTATAAAAATAAAAAAAAAAAAAATAATATTTATTTTTACTGTTAATATTACCAAACACCCATTACTAACAGTACTAATTCAATCAATGAATATCACTTTGAAGGATTCTAATAAACACAACCTTTTTTTGTTTTTCTTACATACTGCAATTTTGTGCTGTCGTGGAGATTATGATAAAGTCGCTCAATAAAGTGAGCAGGCGTAAAAAGGACGTAAAACACTCGAACGAAAGAAACAACTGAATGTTAGGAGCAGGAATTGTCCCGTTCTCTATGCAAATTTAATAAGGGTCTTTTACGAGGTGCACAGAGGGTGGTACTACATAATAAACTTCTCTTTCTTTCAAGATTTTCAAGTAAAATAAAATTATTAATTACAAAAATATTTTTATAAATCAAGCTTTTACCAGTATTTAAATCTATACTAATATATAAAATCCTTAAGTGACTGACTCACTGATTAATCACGATCCTGCTCAAACCACTCAACGTAAGAAGCTTAATTTTGGCATACAGGTTGATTCTAGGGTGTAGAGGTTCGATAAGAAGGGATTTTTCGAAATTCCAGTTCCAAAGGGGTGAAACCACCCTCAAATATTACAATATTTTTTTATTTAAAAACGGTCAGCTTCCGAAAAACGCTTAGTTGAATCAATGATGCTGCTTGAACTGCTTGGCGTTTAAAGCCGATTTTTGGCAACGGATTGACTGTGTGTAGAGATTCGATAAGAGGGGCTCGAATCTCAAATTCCAAAGAGATGAAACTACCCCTCGCGGGTACACGCTAGTATTTTGCGGGGTAAAACTCGCGTTAATGTATGAAGGATAAAGAAAAATGTAAAATAGATATGCTGCTTTTTTTATACCGGCAGAGTTAATTATATATACTGGCATATATACTTGCAGTTAATTATATATACCGGCAGAGTTAATTAAATCAGGACCGAAAAAACTGTACGAACACTTAAGGAAAATATTCCAGGACTGCATAAACGGAACGGATGTACCACAAGAATGGAATGAGGCTTACCTCTCAACTATATACAAAAAGGGAGATCGTAGTAAGTGCGAAAACTACAGGGGAATATCAGTAACAGCCACCGTGAGTAGAATATATAATATATATAAATTTTGAGAAATAGGATCGAAAACGAATACCAAGAAATAGAAGCCGAAGAACAAGCAGGATTTAGAGCCGGAAGATCGACGGTGGACCACTTATTTACAGTCACTCAAGTAATAAGTAAAAAGAGCAATATAAACCAAGAGCTTATCTTGTGTTCGTGGACCTGCAGAAGGCATACGACATCGTTCCCCTTGTGAGACTTTGGGAAGCTATGGAAAAAACCAATATAAATGTAGAGCTAATAAAAGCAGTAAAATCATTATATAAACAAACAAAACTAGAATAAAAGTCGGCAAAAGTTAACAACAGGATTTAATGGAACCAAAGGTCTGAAACAAGGGTGTTGTATTTCACCAACACTGTTCAAGATATATCTCAAACAAGTTCCAAAGGTTGGAAGCAAAATGTAGAAATATGGGAGTACCTATAGGGGATAACATGCTCTTCACACTTTGCTTCGCGGACGATCAGGTGATCATAGCATAAGATTACTATGACATAACTATATGACACGCAAAGTTTAGAATGCAAATATCAGGAAAATGGGGGACCTTGAGATCAATACCTTCAACAAAAACAGAATATATGTGTATCGGAGGAGAACAACAAGATCTAATGCTAGAAGAAGGGAAGAAAATTAAGTGCTGCACAAAATACAAATATTTGGGTATGCAAATCACAAATGATGGACTGTTGATACAGCAATTAAAGAACGAAACCAACTTTGAAGCGCAGAATGCTTGTGGGTATTAAATGGGATATTGTGGGACAGAAGCACAAACAACAAGAACAAAACCCTTAATATGACAACAGCCACCATCATAAAGAGTATAACCACGTACAGCTGTGAAGTTTGGCCAATTAAGGAAACAACAAAACGAATGCTGGAAGCTACAGAGATGGATTTTTAGAGAAGATCAGCAGGCAAATCAAGACTCGAGCGAATAACTAATGAACGCATAATATATAAGATAGTGGACGACATAAAGAACAGTCAACTCATATGGTACGGGCATGTCCAAAGAATGGCAGAAATAAGAATCCCAAAGCAAATTATAAACTGGAAACCTGCAGGAAGAAGAAAACCGGGTAGACCGAGAAGAAGTTGGCAGGAAGGGATTGACATGTTTATGGAGGAAAGATCTCTCCGTGCATGGAGAGACAGACAGGCATGGAGAGATGGCATCGGAAGACGTGGAACGTTTTAAACCGATTAATTTATATATAAAAATAGATACGTAATACTGCTCTTAGTGCTCTTGTATCAAGGGAAATGCTATGACGTTTCGTTTGTGCCCTTTTAATTGTCAACACTCTTTCCCTCCCTTTTTACTTTTATCGTCGCTGTATACAAATGTTTCAACTACCGACATCCGTCGACTTGGCCCTTTTCATATCTTCCGTCGCCCTTTCATACGTCACGTCATATACTCCCTAAGGACACCGAGAGAAGTCGCTAACTTCAGTATTCTGACACCAGTAACAATGTTATTATTTTTGTTTATAAGAAATACATTTTTTTAATAATGCTTATATTTGTTTAGTGTAATATAGGAAAAATTATAAAAAAAAAAAAAAAAAAAAATTTTGTTATTAAATATTTATTTTTTTTTTTTTTTTTTATTAATTATAATATCAGTCATCATCATCATCATTTTCAGCTCATTCAACCATTTCCAATTATGTGATAGTCTCTTATCTCTGCTAATTTGCCACACATTTGCCACATCTCTGCTAATTTGCCACACATGCTGCATTGCCACTATACCTCAAGTACTCGTTTAAGGCTGAGTCGACCTAGGTACCCAAACTATTTTTAATTTAATAAAAATAGTCGGCTGATGCAATGCCGGGTGTGGAATTCGAACCCACTACCTTCAAATTGGTAGACGACTATAAATAAATAAAACCCTATATTTAATCATATTCAGCCCATCTGATGAGTAAAAGTATATATACTTCGTCTACAAAAGGTTACACGCATGCAAAATAAACATACATATGCCATCGATTTACATATCTGAACACGTAGACCCGTAAAAATAAACCAATGCAAAAAATACAAAAATAGAAAACACAAAAAATTCCATAACTTTCTGTATAAAACCGATGTGTTTACTACCACGTTTTTTCAATAAACTAACCGACAGGTAATTTTTTAACCCTCCCTTTCCCCTCTATGAACTTTTACAGCCCTCTATGGTCTTCGGTTTCACCCCTATCGACAACCTGACATACGACATTTCGTGATATTGTCAAATATCGAACTTGATTTACAGGTATCGTTAGTACGACTCCTACAAAGGTTCTTTTTCATTTGTAATTTGATGCGTTTTGTGTTTCAAAGAACACAGGGTTGTATTAGTCAATCATCATAATTTTTTTAAAAGATTAGATTATTAATTTTTACTACACATGAAGACATACTAGAGCTGGCTAGGTTACCAAAATATCTAGTAATTATACCTTATAGTTTATGAATTATCGCTTGTCAAATTTTATTTTTTCCTTATGGGCACCCAAGAGCGAATTATAGTGGAAATTGTTTGACGTTTATAATGACAGAATATCTTTTTGAGAGTCCGGTTTTTATTTGTTTACATGATAATTTTGATACATTTCAATTACAAAGCTGAGATGTTTTCTATATTCTTTGAACACCTTTCTTCTTAATAGCGAAAATGTAGGACTTGGAATGGATTGAATTAAATGTGTATATATGTCTAATGAAATATATTTTTCAATTTAGCACTTTGAATTTTGAGTAGTTTAGAGGCAAATATTCGTGAACAATTCGAAACAAATTTTCTTTTTTCAAGTAGGAGCCACAATCCTCTATTAATGCGGGTAAATAAGTGATTGCACGATGATTCATCATTACATCGGACAATTTCACGCATATTTTGCATGTAGTATGATTTTCAAACCGATTCATTTTTAAAACAAAGAATTTTGTTGGTTTTTCAATATTCTGTAAGCGCAACAAACGTGAGTTTTTCTGATATTTTTAAACTGTCTTAAATATTGAGATGATGCCTTTGGCGACAGTGGATATGAAATTCCTACCACAAAGCGTTTATGAAAAGTTAATAAAAATGCAAAAAAGCAATTTTCTACCGCTTGTAGTTACTCAAAACTTATGTAAAGTTAAAGAATATATTGTGTTATGTCTTAAAATGGTATTTTCGTGCAACTACAACGAGTAGAAGTCAACAATTTAAAGGTCTAAATTACAGCCAAAACTGTGACACGCTGTAAATCTGTTCATGCAGCGTCATGATCTAATAGACGAGGAAATGTATTTTTATCCCGAATTCCGGGAAGTCCGTCTATATTTTACCTTTAAGTATCGATTCGGCCATTCTAGGCAAGCGAATGGCCTGAAAAAAAGCATCAAATTTAAATTAAAAAAGGATTTATTATCCTAAATTCAAATTTGTACCACCCTGGCGCCATCTATACGTGTATCGTGTAAGTTCAGAGATTCTCCGATGCAGGAAACTTTACTTCAATGAAGTTTTCTGTAATTTAGATCAATTTTAAAAGTGTTAGTGTAGGGCTCGCCTGATAGATGGCGCCAGTAAGGTTATTTAGCGTTTATATTTACTTAAATTAAATTAAATTATGATAGAATCGATTTAATGATCAAATTATTAAATAAAAACAATTGTCTACCAGGAATATTAATCAGTTTTATAAGATATTAAATTTTTTTAATAAATTTAATTTCTGTATAGGTTTTGGCGACATCTGTTAAGCGATACGTAAGAGAGGATAATTATATTGAGTAGGAAACTTCTTCAAAGTAATGGTCGCTGTAAAAATAGTTGGGGTTTCGATGTTTAGTATAAAGGTTATGTGATAGATGTCTCTGACATAGATTTTTTTGAATTTAAATTTGAAAATTCGAAATTTTTTAAATAATACCATTAATTTATTTTAGATAAGTATACAGAGATACCTGTGTTATACAGAGTATATTGTTTACTAAATAAATAGTACATCAGCAATTTAGAAAAGTGAATTTAGTTAATTTCTAGAATTTCAGATTACCTGCCTTTTAACATTTTTTTTATTGGGTATTTCAATATTTATTAGCTCAGTCAGCTTTATATCAATTTGTAGGTCTCCAAAATAGTTAAATATGCTTGGTTTGATACGAAAATAGCGAACAAGTGTGTGGGTAATTCTCACAACTTGGGTCAGAGAATATTCAGATTGCATACTTGTTGAAATTTAAGTGAAAATCATTATTACAAATTGACGCACTACTAACTATTTTTTTTTGACACAATTTTCTGTTACAATAACTTAGGTAATATGTAGACCAAATGAGTGTCATATGTTTATAAAAATCAAAGTACAATGAGGTAATTTTTTTACTTTTTTATGTTTTTTGAGTGAAACTAACTCAAATTTGTTTTATTTATTTAAATAACATCAACCTGATAACAAAAAACATAGATTTCGTTACATTTAAGGCCCTTATTTGTCCAAAACCGAAATATTAACCCTATAATAAAAACAATAAACGGATTATGAAGGCAGATTCCCTCAAAATCACCCCCAAACTCAATTATCTGATGTTCCGTTCTCTGATTTCCTTGGGGACCAGTATACATATCGCACCATATTAAACAATAACCGACATCAGCAGCTCCTAACGACATTTTTATGCATGTTTCGCACACTTTTACCATGGTAATGAGTTTAGGGTTGTTGCAGGTCTCTCGAGAGCATTTATGCGCCAACCCTGGGGAGCGTAGAGCGGGAGAGATTTTGTATTTATTATATTTCTTCATGTTCAGAATGAATAGTATACAAAGCAAAGATATAAAGCAATGCGCAAAATTCTTATTTTAACACTATTAAAACATTTTTAAACAGAGTAGTAGTCACGATTCTGCTTAAACTGCTTGACGTTTAAAGCTGATTTTTGGTAAACGGATTGACTGTGGGGTGTAGAGGTTCGATAAAAAGGGGTTTCTCGAATCTCAAATTCCAAGAGGGTAAAAACGCCCCTCAATATTAAATATTTAAAAAAAACAATTACAATATTTAATATTTAAAAAACGGTTAGTCTTTCGGGAAAACGCTTGGACACGCATAATTTATTTTGTTTTTTTACATATTTTGAAATTTTTTAAAAAATCATACAGGGTGTTCCAAAAAGTTTGGTAATTTCTTAACCACGATTCTGCTTAAACTGCTTGATGTAAAAAGCTTATTTTTGGCAAACGGATTTTTCGAAAGTCAAATTCCAACGGGATGAAACTACCCCTCAAATATTACCAAGTTATATAATAATATCGCCATATTGTTTTTTCTCATGCTGACATAAATATGAGAAAATTTTATCCAGTTTGTATGTTAATGGAAATTCTTGCTTTGCTTTATCATCACCATTACAAATGATTAATTCGACGCGAACGAAGTCGCGGGTACACGCGAGTAATTATTATAAAATATGAAAACTCCAAAAAAATTTAACACAATCAAATTACAAATATAAAATATCTGTAATATAAGACTTATTTAATCACCTAGTCTAACGTAAACTACACTATCTACGTCGATTAACTACATATAATGAAGTTTATTTAGTTTTTAAAAGTAACAAGTAGCTTTCCAAACTTTGGGCTACACCATAATTGCAAATGGTTGAATAACCTGAAAATAACGTTGATAATGAAACAATCTGAATTATTTCTTACATGCAGCTATCCTACTTATTGACCGACCCTTGTATTCTTTATTAGTTAATAGCTTGATTCAGTATGGATAGTGATATGTCACGGTTGTAGTCATTACCCAGCGAAGAGCTCGAACAAAAAACAGTAATAACGCTGCAACATGAAGAATAACACTTAATTGTTTATAAATTATGGGCCGCTTGCAGGCATTTAGTTGTTGGTATTTCGTGTAAACGCGAGGAATTTACTTAACGACTGTTTCATTGAGGGCATTTCGAATTCCTTAGAGCTAGTTTCTTATTTTATGATGAAATTCCAAGTATAATGGATTAATTAGGTAGAAGATTTTGAAATACTGCTTTTCTATTATCAAAAGAATATATTAAAACCGAATTATAACGAGAAAACTTCCCTGGACTGGGTCCTTTTGAACTGGATGGCATGTGTCCATCAGGAGTTTACCATTAGCTGAAAAAGTATGATTCTTCGGTTGTGGGGTATAAATTCATTATTAAATAACAGTATTATGATTAAAAGAATATATTAAAACCGAATTATAACGAGAAAACATTCCTGGACTGGGTCCTTTTGAACTGGATGGCATATGTCCATCAGGAGTTTACCATTAGCTGAAGAAGTATGATTCTTCGGTTGTGGGGTATAAATTCATTATTAAATAACAGTATTATGATCAAAAGAATATATTAAAACCGAATTATAACGAGAAAACATTCCTGGACTGGGTCCTTTTGAACTGGATGGCATGTGTCCATCAGGAGTTTACCATTAGCTGAAGAAGTATGATTCTTCGGTTGTAGGGTATAAATTCATTATTAAATAACAGTATTATGATTAAAAGAATATATTAAAACCGAATTATAACTAGAAAACTTTCCTGGACTGGGTCCTTTTGAACTGGATGGCATGTGTCCATCAGCAGTTTACCAATAGCTGAAGAAGTATGATTCTTCGGTTGTGGGGTATAAATTCATTATTAAATAACATTATTATGATCACAAGAATATATTAAAACCGAATTATAATGAGAAAAAATTCCTGGACTGGGTCCTTTTGAACTGGATGGCATGTGTCCATCAGCAGTTTACCAATAGCTGAAGAAGTATGATTCTTCGGTTGTGGGGTATAAATTCATTATTAAATAACATTATTATGATCACAAGAATATATTAAAACCGAATTATAATGAGAAAAATTTCCTGGACTTGGTCCTTTTGAACTGGATGGCATGTGTCCATCAGCAGTTTACCAATAACTGAAGAAGTATGATTCTTCGGTTGTGGGGTATAAATTCATTATTAAATGACAGTATTGTGATCAAAAGAATATATTAAAACCGAATTATAACAAGAAAACTTTCCTGAACTAGGTCCGTTTGAACTGGATGGTATGTGTCCATCAAGCAGTTTACCAATAGCTGAAGAAGTATGATTCTTCGGTTGTGGGAGTATAAATTCATTATTAAATAACAGTTTTATGATCAAAAGAATATATTAAAACCGAATTATAACGAGAAAATTTCCTGGACTGGGTCCTTTTTGAACTGGATGGCATATATCCATCAGCAGTTTACCAATAGCTGAAGAAGTATGATTCTTCGGTTGTGGGGTATAAATTCATTATTAAATAACATTGTTATCATTAAAAGAATATATTAAAACTGAATTATAACGATAAAACTTTCCTGGACTGGGTCCTTTTGAACTGGATGGCATGTGTCCATCAGCAGTTTACCAATAGCTGAAGAAGTATGATTCTTCGGTTGTGGGGTATAAATTCATTATTAAATAACAGTATTATAATCAAAAGAATATATTAAAACCGAATTATAACGAGAAAACTTTCCTGGACTGGGTCCTTTTGAACTGGATGGCATGTGTCCATCAGCAGTTTACCAATAGCTGAAGAAGTATGATTCTTCGGTTGTGTGGTATAAATTCATTATTAAATAACATTATTATCATTAAAAGAATATATTAAAACCGAATTATAACGAGAAAACTTTCCTGGACTGGGTCCTTTTGAACTGAATGGCATGTGTCCATCAGCAGTTTACCAATAGCTGAAGAAGTATGATTCTTTGGTTGTGGGGTATAAATTCATTATTAAATAACAGTATTATGATCAAAAGAATATATTAAAACCGAATTATAACGAGAAAACTTTCCTGGACTGGGTCCTTTTGAACTGGATGGCATGTGTCTATCAGCAGTTTACCATTAGCTGAAGAAGTATGATTCTTCGGTTGTGTGGTATAAATTCATTATTACATAACATTAATATCATTAAAAGAATATATTAAAACCGAATTATAATGAGAAAAATTTCCTGGACTTGGTCCTTTTGAACTGGATGGCATGTGTCCATCAGCAGTTTACCAATAACTGAAGAAGTACGATTCTTGGATTGGGGGGTATAAATTCATTATTAAATGACAGTATTGTGATCAAAGAATATATTAAAACCGAATTATAACAAGAAAACTTTCCTTGAACTAGGTCCGTTTGAACTGGATGGTATGTGTCCATCAGCAGTTTACCAATAGCTGAAGAAGCATGATTCTTCGGTTGTGGGTATAAATTCATTATTAAATAACAGTTTTATGATCAAAAGAATATATTAAAACCGAATAATAACGAGAAAAAATTTCCTGGACTGGGTCCTTTTGAACTGGATGGCATATATCCATCAACAGTTTACCAATAGCTGAAGGGGTATGATTCTTCGGTTGTGTGGTATAAATTCATTATTAAATAACATTATTATCATTAAAAAGAATATATTAAAACCGAATTATAACGAGAAAACTTTTCTGGCCTGGGTCCTTTTGAACTGGATGGCATGTGTCCATCAGCAGTTTACCAATAGCTGAAGAAGTATGATTCTTTGGTTGTGGGGTATAAATTCATTATTAAATAACAGTATTATGATCAAAAGAATATATTAAAACCGAATTATAACGAGAAAACTTTCCTGGACTGCGTCCTTTTGAACTGGATGGCATGTGTCTATCAGCAGTTTACCATTAGCTGAAGAAGTATGATTCTTCGGTTGTGTGGTATAAATTCATTATTACATAACATTAATATCATTAAAAGGATATATTAAAACCGAATTATAACAAGAAAACTTTCCTGGACTGGGTCCTTTTGAACTGGATGGCATGTGTCCATCAGCAGTTTACCATTAGCTGAAGAAAGTATGATTCTTCGGTTGTAGGAGTATAAATTCATTATTAAATAACAGTATTATGATTAAAAGAATATATTAAAACCGAATTATAACGAGAAAACATTCCTGGACTGGGTCCTTTTGAACTGGATGGCATGTGTCCATCAGGAGTTTATCATTAGCTGAAGAGTATGATTCTTCGGTTGTGGGAATATAAATTCCTTATTAAATAACAGTATTATGATTAAAAGAATATATTAAAACCGAATTATAACGAGAAAACTTTCCTGGACGGGGTCCTTTTGAACTGGATGGCATGTGTCCATCAGCAGTTTACCAATAGCTGAAGAAGTATGATTCTTTGGTTGTGGGGTATAAATTCATTATTAAATAACAGTATTATGATCAAAAGAATATATTAAAACCGAATTATAACGAGAAAACATTCCTGGACTGGGTCCTTTTGAACTGGATGGCATGTGTCCATCAGCAGTTTACCATTAGCTGAAGAAGTATGATTCTTCGGTTGTGTGGTATAAATTCATTATTACATAACATTAATATCATTAAAGGAATATATTAAAACCGAATTATAACAAGAAAACTTTCCTGGACTGGGTCCTTTTGAACTGGATGGCATGTGTCCATCAGCAGTTTACCATTAGCTGAAGAAGTATGATTCTTCGGTTGTGGGGTTATAATTCCATTATTAAATAACAGTATTATGATTAAAAGAATATATTAAAACCGAATTATAACGAGAAAACATTCCTGGACTGGGTCCTTTTGAACTGGATGGCATGTGTCCATCAGGAGTTTACCATTAGCTGAAGAAGTATGATTCTTCGGTTGTGAGGTATAAATTCCTTATTAAATAACAGTATTATGATTAAAAGAATATATTAAATCCGAATTATAACGAGAAAACTTTCCTGGACGGGGTCCTTTTGAACTGGATGGCATGTGTCCATCAGCAGTTTACCAATAGCTGAAGAAGTATGATTCTTTGGTTGTGGGGTATAAATTCATTATTAAATAACAGTATTATGATCAAAAGAATATATTAAAACCGAATTATAACGAGAAAACATTCCTGGACTGGGTCCTTTTGAACTGGATGGCATGTGTCCATCAGCAGTTTACCATTAGCTGAAGAAGTATGATTCCTCGGTTGTGGGGTATAAATTCATTATTAAATAACAGTATTATGATCAAAAGAATATATTAAAACCGAATTATAACGAGAAAACTTTCCTGGACTGGGTCCTTTTGAACTGGACGGCATGTGTCCATCAGCAGTTTACCAATAGCTGAAGAAGTATGATACATCGGTTGTGGGGTATAAATTCATTATTAAATAACAGTATTATGATCAAAAGAATATATTAAAACCGAATTATAACGAGAAAACATTCCTGGACTGGGTCTTTTTGAAATGGATGGCATGTGTCCATCAGGAGTTTACCATTAGCTGAAGAAGTATGATTCTTCGGTTGTGGGGTATAAATTCCTTATTAAATAACAGTATTATGATTAAAAGAATATATTAAAACCGAATTATAACGAGAAAACTTTCCTGGACTGGGCCCTTTTGAACTGGATGGCATGTGTCCATCAGCAGTTTACCAATAGCTGAAGACGTATGTTTCTTCGGTTGTGGGGTATAAATTCATTATTAAATAACACTATTATGATCAAAAGAATATATTAAAACCGAATTATAACGAGAAAACTTTCTTGGACTGGGCCTTTTTGAATTGGATGGCATGTGTCCATCATGAGTTTACCATTAACTGAAGAAGTATGATTCCTCGGTTGTGGGGAATAAATTCATTATTAAATAACAGTATTGTGATCAAAAGAATATATTAAAACCGAATTATAACGAGAAAACTTTCCTGGACTGGGTCCTTTTGAACTGGATGGCATGTGTCCATCAGCACTTTACCAATAGCTGAAGAAGTATGATTCTTTGGTTGTGGGGTATAAATTCATTATTAAATAAGAGTATTATGATCAAAAGAATATATTAAAATCGAATTATAACGAGAAAACTTTACTGGACTTGGTCCTTTTGAACTGGATGGCATATGTCCATCAGCAGTTTACCAATAGCTGAAGAAGTATGATTCTTCGGTTGTGGGGTATAAATTCATTATTAAATAACAGTATTATGATCAAAAGAATATATTAAAACCGAATTATAACGAGAAAACTTTCCTGGAATGGGTCCTTTTGAACTGGATGGCATGTGTCCATCAGCAGTTTACCAGTAGCTGAAGAAGTATGATTCTTCGGTTGTGGGGTATAAATTCATTTTTAAATAACAGTATTATGATCAAAAAAATATATTAAAACCGAATTATAACGAAAAAACTTTCCTGGACTGGGTCCTTTTGAACTGGATGGCATGTGTCCATCAGCAGTTTACCAATAGCTGAAGAAGTATGATTCTTCGGTTGTGGGGTATAAATTCAATATTAAATAACAGTATTATGATCAAAAGAATATATTAAAACCGAATTATAACAAAGAGTATTATGATCAAAGAATATATTAAATCGAATTATAACGAGAAAACTTTACTGGACGGGTCCTTTTGAACTGGATGGCATATGTCCATCAGCAGTTTACCATAAGCTGAAGAAGTAGGATTCTTGAGTTGGAGGGTTTAAATTCATTATTAAATAACACTATTATCACCAAAAGAATATATTAACACCAAAATATAATGAGAAAACTTTCCTGGACTGGGTACTTTTGAACTAGATGGCATATGTCCATCAGCAGTTTACCATAAGCTGAAGAAGTAGGATTCTTGAGTTGGAGGGTTTAAATTCATTATTAAATAACATTATTACCACCAAAAGAATATATTAACACCCAAATATAATGAGAAAACTTTCCTGGACTGGGTCCTTTTGAACTGGATGGCATATGTCCATCAGCAGTTTACCATAAGCTGAAGAAGTAGGATTCTTGAGTTGGAGGGTTTAAATTCATTATTAAATAACATTATTATCACCAAAAGAATATATTAACACAGAAATGTAATGAAAAAACTTTCCTGGACTGGGTACTTTTGAACTAGATGGCATATGTCCATCAGCAGTTTACCATTAGCTGAAGAAGTATGATTCTTCGGTTGTGGGGTATAAATTCAATATTAAATAACAGTATTATGATCAAAAGAATATATTAAAACCGAATTATAACGAGAAAACTTTCCTGGACTGGGTCCTTTTGAACTGGATGGCATGTGTCCATTAGCAGTTTACCAATAGCTGAAGAAGTATGATTCTTTGGTTGTGGGGTATAAATTCCTTATTAAATAACAGTTTTATAATTAAAAGAATATATTAAAACCGAATTATAACGAGAAAACTTTCCTGGACTGGGTTCTTTTGAACTGGATGGCATGTGTCCATCAGCAGTTTACCAATAGCTGAAGAAGTATGATTCTTCGGTTGTGCGGTATAAATTCATTATTAAATAACAGTATTATGATCAAAAGAATACATTAAAACCGAATTATAACGAGAAAACTTTCTTGGACTGGGTCTTTTTGAATTGGATGGCATGTGTCCATCAGGAGTTTACCATTAGCTGAAGAAGTATGATTCTTCGGTTGTGGGGTATAAATTCATTATTAAATAACAGTATTATGATCAAAAGAATATATTAAAATCGAATTATAACGAGAAAACTTTACTGGACTGGGTCCTTTTGAACTGGATGGCATATGTCCATCAGCAGTTTACCAATAGCTGAAGAAGTATGATTCTTTTTTTTTTTTTTTTTTTTTTTTTTTTATTTTTAAATAACAGTATTATGATCAAAGAATATAGTTAACCGAATTAGTAGGACGAGAAAAACTTTTTTCTGTGACCTGGGTCCTCTTTTGACCTCACCCACGCGTGGGGAATGTGTCCTGTAGCAGAGTTTTAGACCGCAGGGCATAGCTGAAGATGTATGATTTTTCTGTTGTGGGGAATAAATTCATTTATTAAATTAACAGTAGTTATTCAAGAAAAAGTGAGTAGTTTAAGAAACCGAATAATAACGAGAAAACTTTCCTGAACTAGGTCCTTTTTGAGCTGGAGATTGGCAAGTGTGTCCAGTCAGCGCTAGTTTTGCTTTGTGGCTGGTGTAGTTAAGAATCGACCAGTAGGCTCGAAGAAGTATGATTCTTCGGTTGTGGGGGTGTATAAATTGCATTATTAATAACAGTTACAGATTATGACCAAAAGAATAATATATGTGTTAAAAAGCAGAGGGGCATTATAGGAGACGGAGAAAACTTTCCTGGACTGGGTCCTTTTGAAGCTGCGATGGCATTGTGTCCATCAGCAGTTTTCCAATAGCTGAAGGCAGTATGATTCTTCGGATGTGGGGTATAAATTGCATTGATTTTAAATAACAGTATTATGATCAAAAGAAAAAATATATTAAAACCGGAATGTATAACGAGAAGACTTTCCTGAACTAGTCCCTTTTGACT